>NW_027041199.1:0-30596 GCF_037179485.1 Ochlerotatus camptorhynchus
GGCCTGCCAAACCTTTAAATCGATTTATCTCCGTTAATATGGCTCTAATCGCAAAAAGAGGGGTGTTCAGATGCTCGAAATTTCATACCCGGATTTCCCAGTATAAAATAATACAAAATCCTCTATTAGGCAGCTGGTGGGCCTGCCAAACCTTTAAATCGATTTATCTCCGTTAATATGGCTCTAATCGCAAAAAGAGGGGTGTTCAGATGCTCGAAATTTCCATACCCGGATTTCCCAGTATAAAATAATACAAAATCCTCTATTAGGCAGCTGGTGGGCCTGCCAAACCTTTAAATCGATTTATCTCCGTTAATATGGCTCTAATCGCAAAAAGAGGGGTGTTCAGATGCTCGAAATTTTTATACCCGGATTTCCCAGTATAAAATAATACAAAATCCTCTATTAGCAGCTGGTGGGCCTGCCAAACCTTTAAATCGATTTATCTCCGTTAATATGGCTCTAATCGCAAAAAGGGGGTGTTCAGATGCTCGAAATTTTTATACCCGGATTTCCCAGTATAAAATAATACAAAATCCTCATTAGGCAGCTGGTGGGCCTGCCAAACCTTTAAATCGATTTATCTCCGTTAATATGGCTCTAATCGCAAAAAGAGGGGTGTTCAGATGCTCGAAATTTCCATACCCGGATTTCCCAGTATAAAATAATACAAAATCCTCTATTAGGCAGCTGGTGGGCCTGCCAAACCTTTAAATCGATTTATCTCCGTTAATATGGCTCTAATCGCAAAAAGAGGGGTGTTCAGATGCTCGAAATTTCCATACCCGGATTTCCCAGTATAAAATAATACAAAATCCTCTATTAGGCAGCTGGTGGGCCTGCCAAACCTTTAAATCGATTTATCTCCGTTAATATGGCTCTAATCGCAAAAAGAGGGGTGTTCAGATGCTCGAAATTTTTATACCCGGATTTCCCAGTATAAAATAATACAAAATCCTCTATTAGGCAGCTGGTGGGCCTGCCAAACCTTTAAATCGATTTATCTCCGTTAATATGGCTCTAATCGCAAAAAGGGGGGTGTTCAGATGCTCGAAATTTTATACCCGGATTTCCCAGTATAAAATAATACAAAATCCTCATTAGGCAGCTGGTGGGCCTGCCAAACCTTTAAATCGATTTATCTCCGTTAATATGGCTCTAATCGCAAAAAGAGGGGTGTTCAGATGCTCGAAATTTCCATACCCGGATTTCCCAGTATAAAATAATACAAAATCCTCTATTAGGCAGCTGGTGGGCCTGCCAAACCTTTAAATCGATTTATCTCCGTTAATATGGCTCTAATCGCAAAAAGAGGGGTGTTCAGATGCTCGAAATTTTATACCCGGATTTCCCAGTATAAAATAATACAAAATCCTCTATTAGGCAGCTGGTGGGCCTGCCAAACCTTTAAATCGATTTATCTCCGTTAATATGGCTCTAATCGCAAAAAGGGGGGTGTTCAGATGCTCGAAATTTTTATACCCGGATTTCCCAGTATAAAATAATACAAAATCCTCTATTAGGCAGCTGGTGGGCCTGCCAAACCTTTAAATCGATTTATCTCCGTTAATATGGCTCTAATCGCAAAAAGATGGGTGTTCAGATGCTCGAAATTTCCATACCCGGATTTCCCAGTATAAAATAATACAAAATCCTCTATTAGGCAGCTGGTGGGCCTGCCAAACCTTTAAATCGATTTATCTCCGTTAATATGGCTCTAATCGCAAAAAGAGGGGTGTTCAGATGCTCGAAATTTCATACCCGGATTTCCCAGTATAAAATAATACAAAATCCTCTATTAGGCAGCTGGTGGGCCTGCCAAACCTTTAAATCGATTTATCTCCGTTAATATGGCTCTAATCGCAAAAAGAGGGGTGTTCAGATGCTCGAAATTTTTATACCCGGATTTCCCAGTATAAAATAATACAAAATCCTCTATTAGGCAGCTGGTGGGCCTGCCAAACCTTTAAATCGATTTATCTCCGTTAATATGGCTCTAATCGCAAAAAGGGGGGTGTTCAGATGCTCGAAATTTTTATACCCGGATTTCCCAGTATAAAATAATACAAAATCCTCATTAGGCAGCTGGTGGGCCTGCCAAACCTTTAAATCGATTTATCTCCGTTAATATGGCTCTAATCGCAAAAAGAGGGGTGTTCAGATGCTCGAAATTTCCATACCCGGATTTCCCAGTATAAAATAATACAAAATCCTCTATTAGGCAGCTGGTGGGCCTGCCAAACCTTTAAATCGATTTATCTCCGTTAATATGGCTCTAATCGCAAAAAGAGGGGTGTTCAGATGCTCGAAATTTTTATACCCGGATTTCCCAGTATAAAATAATACAAAATCCTCTATTAGGCAGCTGGTGGGCCTGCCAAACCTTTAAATCGATTTATCTCCGTTAATATGGCTCTAATCGCAAAAAGAGGGGTGTTCAGATGCTCGAAATTTTTATACCCGGATTTCCCAGTATAAAATAATACAAAATCCTCATTAGGCAGCTGGTGGGCCTGCCAAACCTTTAAATCGATTTATCTCCGTTAATATGGCTCTAATCGCAAAAAGAGGGGTGTTCAGATGCTCGAAATTTCCATACCCGGATTTCCCAGTATAAAATAATACAAAATCCTCTATTAGGCAGCTGGTGGGCCTGCCAAACCTTTAAATCGATTTATCTCCGTTAATATGGCTCTAATCGCAAAAAGAGGGGTGTTCAGATGCTCGAAATTTTTATACCCGGATTTCCCAGTATAAAATAATACAAAATCCTCTATTAGGCAGCTGGTGGGCCTGCCAAACCTTTAAATCGATTTATCTCCGTTAATATGGCTCTAATCGCAAAAAGGGGGGTGTTCAGATGCTCGAAATTTTTATACCCGGATTTCCCAGTATAAAATAATACAAAATCCTCATTAGGCAGCTGGTGGGCCTGCCAAACCTTTAAATCGATTTATCTCCGTTAATATGGCTCTAATCGCAAAAAGAGGGGTGTTCAGATGCTCGAAATTTCCATACCCGGATTTCCCAGTATAAAATAATACAAAATCCTCTATTAGGCAGCTGGTGGGCCTGCCAAACCTTTAAATCGATTTATCTCCGTTAATATGGCTCTAATCGCAAAAAGAGGGGTGTTCAGATGCTCGAAATTTTTATACCCGGATTTCCCAGTATAAAATAATACAAAATCCTCTATTAGGCAGCTGGTGGGCCTGCCAAACCTTTAAATCGATTTATCTCCGTTAATATGGCTCTAATCGCAAAAAGGGGGGTGTTCAGATGCTCGAAATTTTTATACCCGGATTTCCCAGTATAAAATAATACAAAATCCTCATTAGGCAGCTGGTGGGCCTGCCAAACCTTTAAATCGATTTATCTCCGTTAATATGGCTCTAATCGCAAAAAGATGGGTGTTCAGATGCTCGAAATTTCCATACCCGGATTTCCCAGTATAAAATAATACAAAATCCTCTATTAGGCAGCTGGTGGGCCTGCCAAACCTTTAAATCGATTTATCTCCGTTAATATGGCTCTAATCGCAAAAAGAGGGGTGTTCAGATGCTCGAAATTTCCATACCCGGATTTCCCAGTATAAAATAATACAAAATCCTCTATTAGGCAGCTGGTGGGCCTGCCAAACCTTTAAATCGATTTATCTCCGTTAATATGGCTCTAATCGCAAAAAGAGGGGTGTTCAGATGCTCGAAATTTTTATACCCGGATTTCCCAGTATAAAATAATACAAAATCCTCTATTAGGCAGCTGGTGGGCCTGCCAAACCTTTAAATCGATTTATCTCCGTTAATATGGCTCTAATCGCAAAAAGGGGGGTGTTCAGATGCTCGAAATTTTTATACCCGGATTTCCCAGTATAAAATAATACAAAATCCTCATTAGGCAGCTGGTGGGCCTGCCAAACCTTTAAATCGATTTATCTCCGTTAATATGGCTCTAATCGCAAAAAGAGGGGTGTTCAGATGCTCGAAATTTCCATACCCGGATTTCCCAGTATAAAATAATACAAAATCCTCTATTAGGCAGCTGGTGGGCCTGCCAAACCTTTAAATCGATTTATCTCCGTTAATATGGCTCTAATCGCAAAAAGAGGGGTGTTCAGATGCTCGAAATTTTATACCCGGATTTCCCAGTATAAAATAATACAAAATCCTCTATTAGGCAGCTGGTGGGCCTGCCAAACCTTTAAATCGATTTATCTCCGTTAATATGGCTCTAATCGCAAAAAGAGGGGTGTTCAGATGCTCGAAATTTTATACCCGGATTTCCCAGTATAAAATAATACAAAATCCTCTATTAGGCAGCTGGTGGGCCTGCCAAACCTTTAAATCGATTTATCTCCGTTAATATGGCTCTAATCGCAAAAAGGGGGGTGTTCAGATGCTCGAAATTTCATACCCGGATTTCCCAGTATAAAATAATACAAAATCCTCTATTAGGCAGCTGGTGGGCCTGCCAAACCTTTAAATCGATTTATCTCCGTTAATATGGCTCTAATCGCAAAAAGAGGGGTGTTCAGATGCTCGAAATTTTCATACCCGGATTTCCCAGTATAAAATAATACAAAATCCTCTATTAGGCAGCTGGTGGGCCTGCCAAACCTTTAAATCGATTTATCTCCGTTAATATGGCTCTAATCGCAAAAAGAGGGGGTGTTCAGATGCTCGAAATTTTTATACCCGGATTTCCCAGTATAAAATAATACAAAATCCTCTATTAGGCAGCTGGTGGGCCTGCCAAACCTTTAAATCGATTTATCTCCGTTAATATGGCTCTAATCGCAAAAAGAGGGGTGTTCAGATGCTCGAAATTTCCATACCCGGATTTCCCAGTATAAAATAATACAAAATCCTCTATTAGGCAGCTGGTGGGCCTGCCAAACCTTTAAATCGATTTATCTCCGTTAATATGGCTCTAATCGCAAAAAGAGGGGTGTTCAGATGCTCGAAATTTTCATACCCGGATTTCCCAGTATAAAATAATACAAAATCCTCTATTAGGCAGCTGGTGGGCCTGCCAAACCTTTAAATCGATTTATCTCCGTTAATATGGCTCTAATCGCAAAAAGAGGGGTGTTCAGATGCTCGAAATTTTTATACCCGGATTTCCCAGTATAAAATAATACAAAATCCTCTATTAGGCAGCTGGTGGGCCTGCCAAACCTTTAAATCGATTTATCTCCGTTAATATGGCTCTAATCGCAAAAAGGGGGTGTTCAGATGCTCGAAATTTTATACCCGGATTTCCCAGTATAAAATAATACAAAATCCTCTATTAGGCAGCTGGTGGGCCTGCCAAACCTTTAAATCGATTTATCTCCGTTAATATGGCTCTAATCGCAAAAAGAGGGGTGTTCAGATGCTCGAAATTTCCATACCCGGATTTCCCAGTATAAAATAATACAAAATCCTCTATTAGGCAGCTGGTGGGCCTGCCAAACCTTTAAATCGATTTATCTCCGTTAATATGGCTCTAATCGCAAAAAGAGGGGTGTTCAGATGCTCGAAATTTTTATACCCGGATTTCCCAGTATAAAATAATACAAAATCCTCTATTAGGCAGCTGGTGGGCCTGCCAAACCTTTAAATCGATTTATCTCCGTTAATATGGCTCTAATCGCAAAAAGGGGGTGTTCAGATGCTCGAAATTTTTATACCCGGATTTCCCAGTATAAAATAATACAAAATCCTCTATTAGGCAGCTGGTGGGCCTGCCAAACCTTTAAATCGATTTATCTCCGTTAATATGGCTCTAATCGCAAAAAGAGGGGTGTTCAGATGCTCGAAATTTTTATACCCGGATTTCCCAGTATAAAATAATACAAAATCCTCTATTAGGCAGCTGGTGGGCCTGCCAAACCTTTAAATCGATTTATCTCCGTTAATATGGCTCTAATCGCAAAAAAGAGGGGTGTTCAGATGCTCGAAATTTTCATACCCGGATTTCCCAGTATAAAATAATACAAAATCCTCTATTAGGCAGCTGGTGGGCCTGCCAAACCTTTAAATCGATTTATCTCCGTTAATATGGCTCTAATCGCAAAAAGAGGGGTGTTCAGATGCTCGAAATTTTTATACCCGGATTTCCCAGTATAAAATAATACAAAATCCTCTATTAGGCAGCTGGTGGGCCTGCCAAACCTTTAAATCGATTTATCTCCGTTAATATGGCTCTAATCGCAAAAAGAGGGGTGTTCAGATGCTCGAAATTTTCATACCCGGATTTCCCAGTATAAAATAATACAAAATCCTCTATTAGGCAGCTGGTGGGCCTGCCAAACCTTTAAATCGATTTATCTCCGTTAATATGGCTCTAATCGCAAAAAGAGGGGTGTTCAGATGCTCGAAATTTCCATACCCGGATTTCCCAGTATAAAATAATACAAAATCCTCTATTAGGCAGCTGGTGGGCCTGCCAAACCTTTAAATCGATTTATCTCCGTTAATATGGCTCTAATCGCAAAAAGAGGGGTGTTCAGATGCTCGAAATTTTTATACCCGGATTTCCCAGTATAAAATAATACAAAATCCTCTATTAGGCAGCTGGTGGGCCTGCCAAACCTTTAAATCGATTTATCTCCGTTAATATGGCTCTAATCGCAAAAAGGGGGGTGTTCAGATGCTCGAAATTTTTATACCCGGATTTCCCAGTATAAAATAATACAAAATCCTCTATTAGGCAGCTGGTGGGCCTGCCAAACCTTTAAATCGATTTATCTCCGTTAATATGGCTCTAATCGCAAAAAGAGGGGTGTTCAGATGCTCGAAATTTTTATACCCGGATTTCCCAGTATAAAATAATACAAAATCCTCTATTAGGCAGCTGGTGGGCCTGCCAAACCTTTAAATCGATTTATCTCCGTTAATATGGCTCTAATCGCAAAAAGAGGGGGTGTTCAGATGCTCGAAATTTCCATACCCGGATTTCCCAGTATAAAATAATACAAAATCCTCTATTAGGCAGCTGGTGGGCCTGCCAAACCTTTAAATCGATTTATCTCCGTTAATATGGCTCTAATCGCAAAAAGAGGGGTGTTCAGATGCTCGAAATTTTTATACCCGGATTTCCCAGTATAAAATAATACAAAATCCTCTATTAGGCAGCTGGTGGGCCTGCCAAACCTTTAAATCGATTTATCTCCGTTAATATGGCTCTAATCGCAAAAAGAGGGGTGTTCAGATGCTCGAAATTTTTATACCCGGATTTCCCAGTATAAAATAATACAAAATCCTCATTAGGCAGCTGGTGGGCCTGCCAAACCTTTAAATCGATTTATCTCCGTTAATATGGCTCTAATCGCAAAAAGAGGGGTGTTCAGATGCTCGAAATTTTTATACCCGGATTTCCCAGTATAAAATAATACAAAATCCTCTATTAGGCAGCTGGTGGGCCTGCCAAACCTTTAAATCGATTTATCTCCGTTAATATGGCTCTAATCGCAAAAAGGGGGGTGTTCAGATGCTCGAAATTTTTATACCCGGATTTCCCAGTATAAAATAATACAAAATCCTCTATTAGGCAGCTGGTGGGCCTGCCAAACCTTTAAATCGACTTTAAATCGATTTATCTCCGTTAATATGGCTCTAATCGCAAAAAGGGGGTGTTTCAGATGCTCGAAATTTTTATACCCGGATTTCCCAGTATAAAATAATACAAAATCCTCTATTAGGCAGCTGGTGGGCCTGCCAAACCTTTAAATCGATTTATCTCCGTTAATATGGCTCTAATCGCAAAAAGAGGGGTGTTCAGATGCTCGAAATTTTTATACCCGGATTTCCCAGTATAAAATAATACAAAATCCTCTATTAGGCAGCTGGTGGGCCTGCCAAACCTTTAAATCGATTTATCTCCGTTAATATGGCTCTAATCGCAAAAAGAGGGGTGTTCAGATGCTCGAAATTTTCTATACCCGGATTTCCCAGTATAAAATAATACAAAATCCTCTATTAGGCAGCTGGTGGGCCTGCCAAACCTTTAAATCGATTTATCTCCGTTAATATGGCTCTAATCGCAAAAAGGGGGGTGTTCAGATGCTCGAAATTTTTATACCCGGATTTCCCAGTATAAAATAATACAAAATCCTCATTAGGCAGCTGGTGGGCCTGCCAAACCTTTAAATCGATTTATCTCCGTTAATATGGCTCTAATCGCAAAAAGAGGGGGTGTTCAGATGCTCGAAATTTTTATACCCGGATTTCCCAGTATAAAATAATACAAAATCCTCTATTAGGCAGCTGGTGGGCCTGCCAAACCTTTAAATCGATTTATCTCCGTTAATATGGCTCTAATCGCAAAAAGAGGGGTGTTCAGATGCTCGAAATTTTTATACCCGGATTTCCCAGTATAAAATAATACAAAATCCTCTATTAGGCAGCTGGTGGGCCTGCCAAACCTTTAAATCGATTTATCTCCGTTAATATGGCTCTAATCGCAAAAAGGGGGGTGTTCAGATGCTCGAAATTTTTATACCCGGATTTCCCAGTATAAAATAATACAAAATCCTCTATTAGGCAGCTGGTGGGCCTGCCAAACCTTTAAATCGATTTATCTCCGTTAATATGGCTCTAATCGCAAAAAGAGGGGTGTTCAGATGCTCGAAATTTTTATACCCGGATTTCCCAGTATAAAATAATACAAAATCCTCTATTAGGCAGCTGGTGGGCCTGCCAAACCTTTAAATCGATTTATCTCCGTTAATATGGCTCTAATCGCAAAAAGAGGGGTGTTCAGATGCTCGAAATTTCTATACCCGGATTTCCCAGTATAAAATAATACAAAATCCTCTATTAGGCAGCTGGTGGGCCTGCCAAACCTTTAAATCGATTTATCTCCGTTAATATGGCTCTAATCGCAAAAAGGGGGGTGTTCAGATGCTCGAAATTTTTATACCCGGATTTCCCAGTATAAAATAATACAAAATCCTCTATTAGGCAGCTGGTGGGCCTGCCAAACCTTTAAATCGATTTATCTCCGTTAATATGGCTCTAATCGCAAAAAGAGGGGTGTTCAGATGCTCGAAATTTTTATACCCGGATTTCCCAGTATAAAATAATACAAAATCCTCTATTAGGCAGCTGGTGGGCCTGCCAAACCTTTAAATCGATTTATCTCCGTTAATATGGCTCTAATCGCAAAAAGGGGGTGTTCAGATGCTCGAAATTTTTATACCCGGATTTCCCAGTATAAAATAATACAAAATCCTCTATTAGGCAGCTGGTGGGCCTGCCAAACCTTTAAATCGATTTATCTCCGTTAATATGGCTCTAATCGCAAAAAGAGGGGTGTTCAGATGCTCGAAATTTTTATACCCGGATTTCCCAGTATAAAATAATACAAAATCCTCTATTAGGCAGCTGGTGGGCCTGCCAAACCTTTAAATCGATTTATCTCCGTTAATATGGCTCTAATCGCAAAAAGAGGGGTGTTCAGATGCTCGAAATTTTTATACCCGGATTTCCCAGTATAAAATAATACAAAATCCTCTATTAGGCAGCTGGTGGGCCTGCCAAACCTTTAAATCGATTTATCTCCGTTAATATGGCTCTAATCGCAAAAAGAGGGGTGTTCAGATGCTCGAAATTTTTATACCCGGATTTCCCAGTATAAAATAATACAAAATCCTCTATTAGGCAGCTGGTGGGCCTGCCAAACCTTTAAATCGATTTATCTCCGTTAATATGGCTCTAATCGCAAAAAGGGGGGTGTTCAGATGCTCGAAATTTTTATACCCGGATTTCCCAGTATAAAATAATACAAAATCCTCTATTAGGCAGCTGGTGGGCCTGCCAAACCTTTAAATCGATTTATCTCCGTTAATATGGCTCTAATCGCAAAAAGAGGGGTGTTCAGATGCTCGAAATTTTTATACCCGGATTTCCCAGTATAAAATAATACAAAATCCTCTATTAGGCAGCTGGTGGGCCTGCCAAACCTTTAAATCGATTTATCTCCGTTAATATGGCTCTAATCGCAAAAAGGGGGGTGTTCAGATGCTCGAAATTTTTATACCCGGATTTCCCAGTATAAAATAATACAAAATCCTCTATTAGGCAGCTGGTGGGCCTGCCAAACCTTTAAATCGATTTATCTCCGTTAATATGGCTCTAATCGCAAAAAGGGGGGTGTTCAGATGCTCGAAATTTTTATACCCGGATTTCCCAGTATAAAATAATACAAAATCCTCTATTAGGCAGCTGGTGGGCCTGCCAAACCTTTAAATCGATTTATCTCCGTTAATATGGCTCTAATCGCAAAAAGAGGGGTGTTCAGATGCTCGAAATTTTTATACCCGGATTTCCCAGTATAAAATAATACAAAATCCTCTATTAGGCAGCTGGTGGGCCTGCCAAACCTTTAAATCGATTTATCTCCGTTAATATGGCTCTAATCGCAAAAAGAGGGGTGTTCAGATGCTCGAAATTTTTATACCCGGATTTCCCAGTATAAAATAATACAAAATCCTCTATTAGGCAGCTGGTGGGCCTGCCAAACCTTTAAATCGATTTATCTCCGTTAATATGGCTCTAATCGCAAAAAGGGGGTGTTCAGATGCTCGAAATTTTTATACCCGGATTTCCCAGTATAAAATAATACAAAATCCTCATTAGGCAGCTGGTGGGCCTGCCAAACCTTTAAATCGATTTATCTCCGTTAATATGGCTCTAATCGCAAAAAGAGGGGTGTTCAGATGCTCGAAATTTTTATACCCGGATTTCCCAGTATAAAATAATACAAAATCCTCTATTAGGCAGCTGGTGGGCCTGCCAAACCTTTAAATCGATTTATCTCCGTTAATATGGCTCTAATCGAGAAAGAGAGGGGTGTTCAGATGCTCGAAATTTTTATACCCGGATTTCCCAGTATAAAATAATACAAAATCCTCTATTAGGCAGCTGGTGGGCCTGCCAAACCTTTAAATCGATTTATCTCCGTTAATATGGCTCTAATCGCAAAAAGGGGGGTGTTCAGATGCTCGAAATTTTTATACCCGGATTTCCCAGTATAAAATAATACAAAATCCTCATTAGGCAGCTGGTGGGCCTGCCAAACCTTTAAATCGATTTATCTCCGTTAATATGGCTCTAATCGCAAAAAGATGGGTGTTCAGATGCTCGAAATTTCCATACCCGGATTTCCCAGTATAAAATAATACAAAATCCTCTATTAGGCAGCTGGTGGGCCTGCCAAACCTTTAAATCGATTTATCTCCGTTAATATGGCTCTAATCGCAAAAAGAGGGGTGTTCAGATGCTCGAAATTTCCATACCCGGATTTCCCAGTATAAAATAATACAAAATCCTCTATTAGGCAGCTGGTGGGCCTGCCAAACCTTTAAATCGATTTATCTCCGTTAATATGGCTCTAATCGCAAAAAGAGGGGTGTTCAGATGCTCGAAATTTTTATACCCGGATTTCCCAGTATAAAATAATACAAAATCCTCTATTAGGCAGCTGGTGGGCCTGCCAAACCTTTAAATCGATTTATCTCCGTTAATATGGCTCTAATCGCAAAAAGGGGGGTGTTCAGATGCTCGAAATTTTTATACCCGGATTTCCCAGTATAAAATAATACAAAATCCTCATTAGGCAGCTGGTGGGCCTGCCAAACCTTTAAATCGATTTATCTCCGTTAATATGGCTCTAATCGCAAAAAGAGGGGTGTTCAGATGCTCGAAATTTTTATACCCGGATTTCCCAGTATAAAATAATACAAAATCCTCTATTAGGCAGCTGGTGGGCCTGCCAAACCTTTAAATCGATTTATCTCCGTTAATATGGCTCTAATCGCAAAAAGGGGGGTGTTCAGATGCTCGAAATTTTTATACCCGGATTTCCCAGTATAAAATAATACAAAATCCTCTATTAGGCAGCTGGTGGGCCTGCCAAACCTTTAAATCGATTTATCTCCGTTAATATGGCTCTAATCGCAAAAAGAGGGGTGTTCAGATGCTCGAAATTTTTATACCCGGATTTCCCAGTATAAAATAATACAAAATCCTCTATTAGGCAGCTGGTGGGCCTGCCAAACCTTTAAATCGATTTATCTCCGTTAATATGGCTCTAATCGCAAAAAGAGGGGTGTTCAGATGCTCGAAATTTCCATACCCGGATTTCCCAGTATAAAATAATACAAAATCCTCTATTAGGCAGCTGGTGGGCCTGCCAAACCTTTAAATCGATTTATCTCCGTTAATATGGCTCTAATCGCAAAAAGGGGGGTGTTCAGATGCTCGAAATTTTTATACCCGGATTTCCCAGTATAAAATAATACAAAATCCTCATTAGGCAGCTGGTGGGCCTGCCAAACCTTTAAATCGATTTATCTCCGTTAATATGGCTCTAATCGCAAAAAGATGGGTGTTCAGATGCTCGAAATTTCCATACCCGGATTTCCCAGTATAAAATAATACAAAATCCTCTATTAGGCAGCTGGTGGGCCTGCCAAACCTTTAAATCGATTTATCTCCGTTAATATGGCTCTAATCGCAAAAAGAGGGGTGTTCAGATGCTCGAAATTTCCATACCCGGATTTCCCAGTATAAAATAATACAAAATCCTCTATTAGGCAGCTGGTGGGCCTGCCAAACCTTTAAATCGATTTATCTCCGTTAATATGGCTCTAATCGCAAAAAGAGGGGTGTTCAGATGCTCGAAATTTTTATACCCGGATTTCCCAGTATAAAATAATACAAAATCCTCTATTAGGCAGCTGGTGGGCCTGCCAAACCTTTAAATCGATTTATCTCCGTTAATATGGCTCTAATCGCAAAAAGGGGGGTGTTCAGATGCTCGAAATTTTTATACCCGGATTTCCCAGTATAAAATAATACAAAATCCTCATTAGGCAGCTGGTGGGCCTGCCAAACCTTTAAATCGATTTATCTCCGTTAATATGGCTCTAATCGCAAAAAGAGGGGTGTTCAGATGCTCGAAATTTTTATACCCGGATTTCCCAGTATAAAATAATACAAAATCCTCTATTAGGCAGCTGGTGGGCCTGCCAAACCTTTAAATCGATTTATCTCCGTTAATATGGCTCTAATCGCAAAAAGGGGGGTGTTCAGATGCTCGAAATTTTTATACCCGGATTTCCCAGTATAAAATAATACAAAATCCTCTATTAGGCAGCTGGTGGGCCTGCCAAACCTTTAAATCGATTTATCTCCGTTAATATGGCTCTAATCGCAAAAAGGGGGGTGTTCAGATGCTCGAAATTTTTATACCCGGATTTCCCAGTATAAAATAATACAAAATCCTCTATTAGGCAGCTGGTGGGCCTGCCAAACCTTTAAATCGATTTATCTCCGTTAATATGGCTCTAATCGCAAAAAGAGGGGTGTTCAGATGCTCGAAATTTTTATACCCGGATTTCCCAGTATAAAATAATACAAAATCCTCTATTAGGCAGCTGGTGGGCCTGCCAAACCTTTAAATCGATTTATCTCCGTTAATATGGCTCTAATCGCAAAAAGAGGGGTGTTCAGATGCTCGAAATTTCCATACCCGGATTTCCCAGTATAAAATAATACAAAATCCTCTATTAGGCAGCTGGTGGGCCTGCCAAACCTTTAAATCGATTTATCTCCGTTAATATGGCTCTAATCGCAAAAAGGGGGGTGTTCAGATGCTCGAAATTTTTATACCCGGATTTCCCAGTATAAAATAATACAAAATCCTCATTAGGCAGCTGGTGGGCCTGCCAAACCTTTAAATCGATTTATCTCCGTTAATATGGCTCTAATCGCAAAAAGAGGGGTGTTCAGATGCTCGAAATTTTTATACCCGGATTTCCCAGTATAAAATAATACAAAATCCTCTATTAGGCAGCTGGTGGGCCTGCCAAACCTTTAAATCGATTTATCTCCGTTAATATGGCTCTAATCGCAAAAAGGGGGGTGTTCAGATGCTCGAAATTTTTATACCCGGATTTCCCAGTATAAAATAATACAAAATCCTCATTAGGCAGCTGGTGGGCCTGCCAAACCTTTAAATCGATTTATCTCCGTTAATATGGCTCTAATCGGTGTTCAGATGCTCGAAATTTCCATACCCGGATTTCCCAGTATAAAATAATACAAAATCCTCTATTAGGCAGCTGGTGGGCCTGCCAAACCTTTAAATCGATTTATCTCCGTTAATATGGCTCTAATCGCAAAAAGAGGGGTGTTCAGATGCTCGAAATTTCCATACCCGGATTTCCCAGTATAAAATAATACAAAATCCTCTATTAGGCAGCTGGTGGGCCTGCCAAACCTTTAAATCGATTTATCTCCGTTTAAATAAATAATGGCTTGCTCTAATCGCAAAAAGAGGGGTGTTCAGATGCTCGAAATTTTTATACCCGGATTTCCCAGTATAAAATAATACAAAATCCTCTATTAGGCAGCTGGTGGGCCTGCCAAACCTTTAAATCGATTTATCTCCGTTAATATGGCTCTAATCGCAAAAAGGGGGGTGTTCAGATGCTCGAAATTTTTATACCCGGATTTCCCAGTATAAAATAATACAAAATCCTCATTAGGCAGCTGGTGGGCCTGCCAAACCTTTAAATCGATTTATCTCCGTTAATATGGCTCTAATCGCAAAAAGAGGGGTGTTCAGATGCTCGAAATTTTTATACCCGGATTTCCCAGTATAAAATAATACAAAATCCTCTATTAGGCAGCTGGTGGGCCTGCCAAACCTTTAAATCGATTTATCTCCGTTAATATGGCTCTAATCGCAAAAAGGGGGGTGTTCAGATGCTCGAAATTTTTATACCCGGATTTCCCAGTATAAAATAATACAAAATCCTCTATTAGGCAGCTGGTGGGCCTGCCAAACCTTTAAATCGATTTATCTCCGTTAATATGGCTCTAATCGAAAAAAGGGGGTGTTCAGATGCTCGAAATTTCTATACCCGGATTTCCCAGTATAAAATAATACAAAATCCTCTATTAGGCAGCTGGTGGGCCTGCCAAACCTTTAAATCGATTTATCTCCGTTAATATGGCTCTAATCGCAAAAAGAGGGGTGTTCAGATGCTCGAAATTTTTATACCCGGATTTCCCAGTATAAAATAATACAAAATCCTCTATTAGGCAGCTGGTGGGCCTGCCAAACCTTTAAATCGATTTATCTCCGTTAATATGGCTCTAATCGCAAAAAGGGGGGTGTTCAGATGCTCGAAATTTTTATACCCGGATTTCCCAGTATAAAATAATACAAAATCCTCTATTAGGCAGCTGGTGGGCCTGCCAAACCTTTAAATCGATTTATCTCCGTTAATATGGCTCTAATCGCAAAAAGGGGGGTGTTCAGATGCTCGAAATTTTTATACCCGGATTTCCCAGTATAAAATAATACAAAATCCTCATTAGGCAGCTGGTGGGCCTGCCAAACCTTTAAATCGATTTATCTCCGTTAATATGGCTCTAATCGCAAAAAGATGGGTGTTCAGATGCTCGAAATTTCCATACCCGGATTTCCCAGTATAAAATAATACAAAATCCTCTATTAGGCAGCTGGTGGGCCTGCCAAACCTTTAAATCGATTTATCTCCGTTAATATGGCTCTAATCGCAAAAAGAGGGGTGTTCAGATGCTCGAAATTTCCATACCCGGATTTCCCAGTATAAAATAATACAAAATCCTCTATTAGGCAGCTGGTGGGCCTGCCAAACCTTTAAATCGATTTATCTCCGTTAATATGGCTCTAATCGCAAAAAGAGGGGTGTTCAGATGCTCGAAATTTTTATACCCGGATTTCCCAGTATAAAATAATACAAAATCCTCTATTAGGCAGCTGGTGGGCCTGCCAAACCTTTAAATCGATTTATCTCCGTTAATATGGCTCTAATCGCAAAAAGGGGGGTGTTCAGATGCTCGAAATTTTTATACCCGGATTTCCCAGTATAAAATAATACAAAATCCTCTATTAGGCAGCTGGTGGGCCTGCCAAACCTTTAAATCGATTTATCTCCGTTAATATGGCTCTAATCGCAAAAAGAGGGGTGTTCAGATGCTCGAAATTTTTATACCCGGATTTCCCAGTATAAAATAATACAAAATCCTCTATTAGGCAGCTGGTGGGCCTGCCAAACCTTTAAATCGATTTATCTCCGTTAATATGGCTCTAATCGCAAAAAGGGGGGTGTTCAGATGCTCGAAATTTTTATACCCGGATTTCCCAGTATAAAATAATACAAAATCCTCTATTAGGCAGCTGGTGGGCCTGCCAAACCTTTAAATCGATTTATCTCCGTTAATATGGCTCTAATCGCAAAAAGAGGGGTGTTCAGATGCTCGAAATTTTTATACCCGGATTTCCCAGTATAAAATAATACAAAATCCTCTATTAGGCAGCTGGTGGGCCTGCCAAACCTTTAAATCGATTTATCTCCGTTAATATGGCTCTAATCGCAAAAAGAGGGGTGTTCAGATGCTCGAAATTTCCATACCCGGATTTCCCAGTATAAAATAATACAAAATCCTCTATTAGGCAGCTGGTGGGCCTGCCAAACCTTTAAATCGATTTATCTCCGTTAATATGGCTCTAATCGCAAAAAGGGGGGTGTTCAGATGCTCGAAATTTTTATACCCGGATTTCCCAGTATAAAATAATACAAAATCCTCATTAGGCAGCTGGTGGGCCTGCCAAACCTTTAAATCGATTTATCTCCGTTAATATGGCTCTAATCGCAAAAAGATGGGTGTTCAGATGCTCGAAATTTCCATACCCGGATTTCCCAGTATAAAATAATACAAAATCCTCTATTAGGCAGCTGGTGGGCCTGCCAAACCTTTAAATCGATTTATCTCCGTTAATATGGCTCTAATCGCAAAAAGAGGGGTGTTCAGATGCTCGAAATTTCCATACCCGGATTTCCCAGTATAAAATAATACAAAATCCTCTATTAGGCAGCTGGTGGGCCTGCCAAACCTTTAAATCGATTTATCTCCGTTAATATGGCTCTAATCGCAAAAAGAGGGGTGTTCAGATGCTCGAAATTTTTATACCCGGATTTCCCAGTATAAAATAATACAAAATCCTCTATTAGGCAGCTGGTGGGCCTGCCAAACCTTTAAATCGATTTATCTCCGTTAATATGGCTCTAATCGCAAAAAGGGGGTGTTCAGATGCTCGAAATTTTTATACCCGGATTTCCCAGTATAAAATAATACAAAATCCTCATTAGGCAGCTGGTGGGCCTGCCAAACCTTTAAATCGATTTATCTCCGTTAATATGGCTCTAATCGCAAAAAGAGGGGTGTTCAGATGCTCGAAATTTTTATACCCGGATTTCCCAGTATAAAATAATACAAAATCCTCTATTAGGCAGCTGGTGGGCCTGCCAAACCTTTAAATCGATTTATCTCCGTTAATATGGCTCTAATCGCAAAAAGGGGGGTGTTCAGATGCTCGAAATTTTTATACCCGGATTTCCCAGTATAAAATAATACAAAATCCTCTATTAGGCAGCTGGTGGGCCTGCCAAACCTTTAAATCGATTTATCTCCGTTAATATGGCTCTAATCGCAAAAAGGGGGGTGTTCAGATGCTCGAAATTTTTATACCCGGATTTCCCAGTATAAAATAATACAAAATCCTCTATTAGGCAGCTGGTGGGCCTGCCAAACCTTTAAATCGATTTATCTCCGTTAATATGGCTCTAATCGCAAAAAGAGGGGTGTTCAGATGCTCGAAATTTTTATACCCGGATTTCCCAGTATAAAATAATACAAAATCCTCTATTAGGCAGCTGGTGGGCCTGCCAAACCTTTAAATCGATTTATCTCCGTTAATATGGCTCTAATCGCAAAAAGAGGGGTGTTCAGATGCTCGAAATTTCCATACCCGGATTTCCCAGTATAAAATAATACAAAATCCTCTATTAGGCAGCTGGTGGGCCTGCCAAACCTTTAAATCGATTTATCTCCGTTAATATGGCTCTAATCGCAAAAAGGGGGGTGTTCAGATGCTCGAAATTTTTATACCCGGATTTCCCAGTATAAAATAATACAAAATCCTCATTAGGCAGCTGGTGGGCCTGCCAAACCTTTAAATCGATTTATCTCCGTTAATATGGCTCTAATCGCAAAAAGAGGGGTGTTCAGATGCTCGAAATTTTTATACCCGGATTTCCCAGTATAAAATAATACAAAATCCTCTATTAGGCAGCTGGTGGGCCTGCCAAACCTTTAAATCGATTTATCTCCGTTAATATGGCTCTAATCGCAAAAAGGGGGTGTTCAGATGCTCGAAATTTTTATACCCGGATTTCCCAGTATAAAATAATACAAAATCCTCATTAGGCAGCTGGTGGGCCTGCCAAACCTTTAAATCGATTTATCTCCGTTAATATGGCTCTAATCGCAAAAAGATGGGTGTTCAGATGCTCGAAATTTCCATACCCGGATTTCCCAGTATAAAATAATACAAAATCCTCTATTAGGCAGCTGGTGGGCCTGCCAAACCTTTAAATCGATTTATCTCCGTTAATATGGCTCTAATCGCAAAAAGAGGGGTGTTCAGATGCTCGAAATTTCCATACCCGGATTTCCCAGTATAAAATAATACAAAATCCTCTATTAGGCAGCTGGTGGGCCTGCCAAACCTTTAAATCGATTTATCTCCGTTAATATGGCTCTAATCGCAAAAAGAGGGGTGTTCAGATGCTCGAAATTTTTATACCCGGATTTCCCAGTATAAAATAATACAAAATCCTCTATTAGGCAGCTGGTGGGCCTGCCAAACCTTTAAATCGATTTATCTCCGTTAATATGGCTCTAATCGCAAAAAGGGGGGTGTTCAGATGCTCGAAATTTTTATACCCGGATTTCCCAGTATAAAATAATACAAAATCCTCTATTAGGCAGCTGGTGGGCCTGCCAAACCTTTAAATCGATTTATCTCCGTTAATATGGCTCTAATCGCAAAAAGAGGGGTGTTCAGATGCTCGAAATTTTTATACCCGGATTTCCCAGTATAAAATAATACAAAATCCTCTATTAGGCAGCTGGTGGGCCTGCCAAACCTTTAAATCGATTTATCTCCGTTAATATGGCTCTAATCGCAAAAAGGGGGGTGTTCAGATGCTCGAAATTTTTATACCCGGATTTCCCAGTATAAAATAATACAAAATCCTCTATTAGGCAGCTGGTGGGCCTGCCAAACCTTTAAATCGATTTATCTCCGTTAATATGGCTCTAATCGAAAAAAGGGGGGTGTTCAGATGCTCGAAATTTCTATACCCGGATTTCCCAGTATAAAATAATACAAAATCCTCTATTAGGCAGCTGGTGGGCCTGCCAAACCTTTAAATCGATTTATCTCCGTTAATATGGCTCTAATCGCAAAAAGAGGGGTGTTCAGATGCTCGAAATTTTTATACCCGGATTTCCCAGTATAAAATAATACAAAATCCTCTATTAGGCAGCTGGTGGGCCTGCCAAACCTTTAAATCGATTTATCTCCGTTAATATGGCTCTAATCGCAAAAAGAGGGGTGTTCAGATGCTCGAAATTTTTATACCCGGATTTCCCAGTATAAAATAATACAAAATCCTCTATTAGGCAGCTGGTGGGCCTGCCAAACCTTTAAATCGATTTATCTCCGTTAATATGGCTCTAATCGCAAAAAGAGGGGTGTTCAGATGCTCGAAATTTTTATACCCGGATTTCCCAGTATAAAATAATACAAAATCCTCTATTAGGCAGCTGGTGGGCCTGCCAAACCTTTAAATCGATTTATCTCCGTTAATATGGCTCTAATCGCAAAAAGGGGGGTGTTCAGATGCTCGAAATTTTTATACCCGGATTTCCCAGTATAAAATAATACAAAATCCTCATTAGGCAGCTGGTGGGCCTGCCAAACCTTTAAATCGATTTATCTCCGTTAATATGGCTCTAATCGCAAAAAGAGGGGTGTTCAGATGCTCGAAATTTTTATACCCGGATTTCCCAGTATAAAATAATACAAAATCCTCTATTAGGCAGCTGGTGGGCCTGCCAAACCTTTAAATCGATTTATCTCCGTTAATATGGCTCTAATCGCAAAAAGGGGGGTGTTCAGATGCTCGAAATTTTTATACCCGGATTTCCCAGTATAAAATAATACAAAATCCTCTATTAGGCAGCTGGTGGGCCTGCCAAACCTTTAAATCGATTTATCTCCGTTAATATGGCTCTAATCGCAAAAAGAGGGGGTGTTCAGATGCTCGAAATTTTTATACCCGGATTTCCCAGTATAAAATAATACAAAATCCTCTATTAGGCAGCTGGTGGGCCTGCCAAACCTTTAAATCGATTTATCTCCGTTAATATGGCTCTAATCGCAAAAAGAGGGGTGTTCAGATGCTCGAAATTTTTATACCCGGATTTCCCAGTATAAAATAATACAAAATCCTCTATTAGGCAGCTGGTGGGCCTGCCAAACCTTTAAATCGATTTATCTCCGTTAATATGGCTCTAATCGCAAAAAGAGGGGGTGTTCAGATGCTCGAAATTTTTATACCCGGATTTCCCAGTATAAAATAATACAAAATCCTCATTAGGCAACTGGTGGGCCTGCCAAACCTTTAAATCGATTTATCTCCGTTAATATGGCTCTAATCGCAAAAAGGGGGGTGTTCAGATGCTCGAAATTTTTATACCCGGATTTCCCAGTATAAAATAATACAAAATCCTCATTAGGCAGCTGGTGGGCCTGCCAAACCTTTAAATCGATTTATCTCCGTTAATATGGCTCTAATCGCAAAAAGGGGGGTGTTCAGATGCTCGAAATTTTTATACCCGGATTTCCCAGTATAAAATAATACAAAATCCTCTATTAGGCAGCTGGTGGGCCTGCCAAACCTTTAAATCGATTTATCTCCGTTAATATGGCTCTAATCGCAAAAAGAGGGGTGTTCAGATGCTCGATTTTTATACCCGGATTTCCCAGTATAAAATAATACAAAATCCTCTATTAGGCAGCTGGTGGGCCTGCCAAACCTTTAAATCGATTTATCTCCGTTAATATGGCTCTAATCGCAAAAAGAGGGGTGTTCAGATGCTCGAAATTTCCATACCCGGATTTCCCAGTATAAAATAATACAAAATCCTCTATTAGGCAGCTGGTGGGCCTGCCAAACCTTTAAATCGATTTATCTCCGTTAATATGGCTCTAATCGCAAAAAGGGGGGTGTTCAGATGCTCGAAATTTTTATACCCGGATTTCCCAGTATAAAATAATACAAAATCCTCATTAGGCAGCTGGTGGGCCTGCCAAACCTTTAAATCGATTTATCTCCGTTAATATGGCTCTAATCGCAAAAAGGGGGGTGTTCAGATGCTCGAAATTTTTATACCCGGATTTCCCAGTATAAAATAATACAAAATCCTCATTAGGCAGCTGGTGGGCCTGCCAAACCTTTAAATCGATTTATCTCCGTTAATATGGCTCTAATCGCAAAAAGAGGGGTGTTCAGATGCTCGAAATTTTTATACCCGGATTTCCCAGTATAACATAATACAAAATCCTCTATTAGGCAGCTGGTGGGCCTGCCAAACCTTTAAATCGATTTATCTCCGTTAATATGGCTCTAATCGCAAAAAGAGGGGTGTTCAGATGCTCGAAATTTTTATACCCGGATTTCCCAGTATAAAATAATACAAAATCCTCTATTAGGCAGCTGGTGGGCCTGCCAAACCTTTAAATCGATTTATCTCCGTTAATATGGCTCTAATCGCAAAAAGGGGGGTGTTCAGATGCTCGAAATTTTTATACCCGGATTTCCCAGTATAAAATAATACAAAATCCTCATTAGGCAGCTGGTGGGCCTGCCAAACCTTTAAATCGATTTATCTCCGTTAATATGGCTCTAATCGCAAAAAGAGGGGTGTTCAGATGCTCGAAATTTTTATACCCGGATTTCCCAGTATAAAATAATACAAAATCCTCTATTAGGCAGCTGGTGGGCCTGCCAAACCTTTAAATCGATTTATCTCCGTTAATATGGCTCTAATCGCAAAAAGAGGGGTGTTCAGATGCTCGAAATTTTTATACCCGGATTTCCCAGTATAAAATAATACAAAATCCTCTATTAGGCAGCTGGTGGGCCTGCCAAACCTTTAAATCGATTTATCTCCGTTAATATGGCTCTAATCGCAAAAAGAGGGGTGTTCAGATGCTCGAAATTTTTATACCCGGATTTCCCAGTATAAAATAATACAAAATCCTCTATTAGGCAGCTGGTGGGCCTGCCAAACCTTTAAATCGATTTATCTCCGTTAATATGGCTCTAATCGCAAAAAGAGGGGTGTTCAGATGCTCGAAATTTTTATACCCGGATTTCCCAGTATAAAATAATACAAAATCCTCTATTAGGCAGCTGGTGGGCCTGCCAAACCTTTAAATCGATTTATCTCCGTTAATATGGCTCTAATCGCAAAAAGGGGGGTGTTCAGATGCTCGAAATTTTTATACCCGGATTTCCCAGTATAAAATAATACAAAATCCTCTATTAGGCAGCTGGTGGGCCTGCCAAACCTTTAAATCGATTTATCTCCGTTAATATGGCTCTAATCGCAAAAAGAGGGGTGTTCAGATGCTCGAAATTTTTATACCCGGATTTCCCAGTATAAAATAATACAAAATCCTCTATTAGGCAGCTGGTGGGCCTGCCAAACCTTTAAATCGATTTATCTCCGTTAATATGGCTCTAATCGCAAAAAGGGGGGTGTTCAGATGCTCGAAATTTTTATACCCGGATTTCCCAGTATAAAATAATACAAAATCCTCATTAGGCAGCTGGTGGGCCTGCCAAACCTTTAAATCGATTTATCTCCGTTAATATGGCTCTAATCGCAAAAAGGGGGGTGTTCAGATGCTCGAAATTTCTATACCCGGATTTCCCAGTATAAAATAATACAAAATCCTCTATTAGGCAGCTGGTGGGCCTGCCAAACCTTTAAATCGATTTATCTCCGTTAATATGGCTCTAATCGCAAAAAGAGGGGTGTTCAGATGCTCGAAATTTTTATACCCGGATTTCCCAGTATAAAATAATACAAAATCCTCTATTAGGCAGCTGGTGGGCCTGCCAAACCTTTAAATCGATTTATCTCCGTTAATATGGCTCTAATCGCAAAAAGAGGGGTGTTCAGATGCTCGAAATTTTTATACCCGGATTTCCCAGTATAAAATAATACAAAATCCTCTATTAGGCAGCTGGTGGGCCTGCCAAACCTTTAAATCGATTTATCTCCGTTAATATGGCTCTAATCGCAAAAAGAGGGGTGTTCAGATGCTCGAAATTTTTATACCCGGATTTCCCAGTATAAAATAATACAAAATCCTCTATTAGGCAGCTGGTGGGCCTGCCAAACCTTTAAATCGATTTATCTCCGTTAATATGGCTCTAATCGCAAAAAGAGGGGTGTTCAGATGCTCGAAATTTTTATACCCGGATTTCCCAGTATAAAATAATACAAAATCCTCTATTAGGCAGCTGGTGGGCCTGCCAAACCTTTAAATCGATTTATCTCCGTTAATATGGCTCTAATCGCAAAAAGAGGGGTGTTCAGATGCTCGAAATTTTTATACCCGGATTTCCCAGTATAAAATAATACAAAATCCTCTATTAGGCAGCTGGTGGGCCTGCCAAACCTTTAAATCGATTTATCTCCGTTAATATGGCTCTAATCGCAAAAAGGGGGGTGTTCAGATGCTCGAAATTTTTATACCCGGATTTCCCAGTATAAAATAATACAAAATCCTCTATTAGGCAGCTGGTGGGCCTGCCAAACCTTTAAATCGATTTATCTCCGTTAATATGGCTCTAATCGCAAAAAGAGGGGTGTTCAGATGCTCGAAATTTTTATACCCGGATTTCCCAGTATAAAATAATACAAAATCCTCTATTAGGCAGCTGGTGGGCCTGCCAAACCTTTAAATCGATTTATCTCCGTTAATATGGCTCTAATCGCAAAAAGAGGGGTGTTCAGATGCTCGAAATTTTTATACCCGGATTTCCCAGTATAAAATAATACAAAATCCTCTATTAGGCAGCTGGTGGGCCTGCCAAACCTTTAAATCGATTTATCTCCGTTAATATGGCTCTAATCGCAAAAAGAGGGGTGTTCAGATGCTCGAAATTTTTATACCCGGATTTCCCAGTATAAAATAATACAAAATCCTCTATTAGGCAGCTGGTGGGCCTGCCAAACCTTTAAATCGATTTATCTCCGTTAATATGGCTCTAATCGCAAAAAGGGGGGTGTTCAGATGCTCGAAATTTTTATACCCGGATTTCCCAGTATAAAATAATACAAAATCCTCTATTAGGCAGCTGGTGGGCCTGCCAAACCTTTAAATCGATTTATCTCCGTTAATATGGCTCTAATCGCAAAAAGAGGGGTGTTCAGATGCTCGAAATTTTTATACCCGGATTTCCCAGTATAAAATAATACAAAATCCTCTATTAGGCAGCTGGTGGGCCTGCCAAACCTTTAAATCGATTTATCTCCGTTAATATGGCTCTAATCGCAAAAAGAGGGGTGTTCAGATGCTCGAAATTTTTATACCCGGATTTCCCAGTATAAAATAATACAAAATCCTCTATTAGGCAGCTGGTGGGCCTGCCAAACCTTTAAATCGATTTATCTCCGTTAATATGGCTCTAATCGCAAAAAGAGGGGTGTTCAGATGCTCGAAATTTTTATACCCGGATTTCCCAGTATAAAATAATACAAAATCCTCTATTAGGCAGCTGGTGGGCCTGCCAAACCTTTAAATCGATTTATCTCCGTTAATATGGCTCTAATCGCAAAAAGAGGGGTGTTCAGATGCTCGAAATTTTTATACCCGGATTTCCCAGTATAAAATAATACAAAATCCTCTATTAGGCAGCTGGTGGGCCTGCCAAACCTTTAAATCGATTTATCTCCGTTAATATGGCTCTAATCGCAAAAAGGGGGGTGTTCAGATGCTCGAAATTTTTATACCCGGATTTCCCAGTATAAAATAATACAAAATCCTCTATTAGGCAGCTGGTGGGCCTGCCAAACCTTTAAATCGATTTATCTCCGTTAATATGGCTCTAATCGCAAAAAGAGGGGTGTTCAGATGCTCGAAATTTTTATACCCGGATTTCCCAGTATAAAATAATACAAAATCCTCTATTAGGCAGCTGGTGGGCCTGCCAAACCTTTAAATCGATTTATCTCCGTTAATATGGCTCTAATCGCAAAAAGGGGGGTGTTCAGATGCTCGAAATTTTTATACCCGGATTTCCCAGTATAAAATAATACAAAATCCTCTATTAGGCAGCTGGTGGGCCTGCCAAACCTTTAAATCGATTTATCTCCGTTAATATGGCTCTAATCGCAAAAAGGGGGGTGTTCAGATGCTCGAAATTTCTATACCCGGATTTCCCAGTATAAAATAATACAAAATCCTCTATTAGGCAGCTGGTGGGCCTGCCAAACCTTTAAATCGATTTATCTCCGTTAATATGGCTCTAATCGCAAAAAGAGGGGTGTTCAGATGCTCGAAATTTTTATACCCGGATTTCCCAGTATAAAATAATACAAAATCCTCTATTAGGCAGCTGGTGGGCCTGCCAAACCTTTAAATCGATTTATCTCCGTTAATATGGCTCTAATCGCAAAAAGAGGGGTGTTCAGATGCTCGAAATTTTTATACCCGGATTTCCCAGTATAAAATAATACAAAATCCTCTATTAGGCAGCTGGTGGGCCTGCCAAACCTTTAAATCGATTTATCTCCGTTAATATGGCTCTAATCGCAAAAAGAGGGGTGTTCAGATGCTCGAAATTTTTATACCCGGATTTCCCAGTATAAAATAATACAAAATCCTCTATTAGGCAGCTGGTGGGCCTGCCAAACCTTTAAATCGATTTATCTCCGTTAATATGGCTCTAATCGCAAAAAGGGGGGTGTTCAGATGCTCGAAATTTTTATACCCGGATTTCCCAGTATAAAATAATACAAAATCCTCATTAGGCAGCTGGTGGGCCTGCCAAACCTTTAAATCGATTTATCTCCGTTAATATGGCTCTAATCGAAAAAAGGGGGGTGTTCAGATGCTCGAAATTTCTATACCCGGATTTCCCAGTATAAAATAATACAAAATCCTCTATTAGGCAGCTGGTGGGCCTGCCAAACCTTTAAATCGATTTATCTCCGTTAATATGGCTCTAATCGCAAAAAGAGGGGTGTTCAGATGCTCGAAATTTTTATACCCGGATTTCCCAGTATAAAATAATACAAAATCCTCTATTAGGCAGCTGGTGGGCCTGCCAAACCTTTAAATCGATTTATCTCCGTTAATATGGCTCTAATCGCAAAAAGGGGGGTGTTCAGATGCTCGAAATTTTTATACCCGGATTTCCCAGTATAAAATAATACAAAATCCTCTATTAGGCAGCTGGTGGGCCTGCCAAACCTTTAAATCGATTTATCTCCGTTAATATGGCTCTAATCGCAAAAAGGGGGGTGTTCAGATGCTCGAAATTTTTATACCCGGATTTCCCAGTATAAAATAATACAAAATCCTCATTAGGCAGCTGGTGGGCCTGCCAAACCTTTAAATCGATTTATCTCCGTTAATATGGCTCTAATCGCAAAAAGAGGGGTGTTCAGATGCTCGAAATTTTTATACCCGGATTTCCCAGTATAAAATAATACAAAATCCTCTATTAGGCAGCTGGTGGGCCTGCCAAACCTTTAAATCGATTTATCTCCGTTAATATGGCTCTAATCGCAAAAAGGGGGGTGTTCAGATGCTCGAAATTTTTATACCCGGATTTCCCAGTATAAAATAATACAAAACCTTCCTCATTAGGCAGCTGGTGGGCCTGCCAAACCTTTAAATCGATTTATCTCCGTTAATATGGCTCTAATCGCAAAAAGATGGGTGTTCAGATGCTCGAAATTTCTATACCCGGATTTCCCAGTATAAAATAATACAAAATCCTCTATTAGGCAGCTGGTGGGCCTGCCAAACCTTTAAATCGATTTATCTCCGTTAATATGGCTCTAATCGCAAAAAGGGGGGTGTTCAGATGCTCGAAATTTTTATACCCGGATTTCCCAGTATAAAATAATACAAAATCCTCATTAGGCAGCTGGTGGGCCTGCCAAACCTTTAAATCGATTTATCTCCGTTAATATGGCTCTAATCGCAAAAAGAGGGGTGTTCAGATGCTCGAAATTTCCATACCCGGATTTCCCAGTATAAAATAATACAAAATCCTCTATTAGGCAGCTGGTGGGCCTGCCAAACCTTTAAATCGATTTATCTCCGTTAATATGGCTCTAATCGCAAAAAGGGGGGTGTTCAGATGCTCGAAATTTCTATACCCGGATTTCCCAGTATAAAATAATACAAAATCCTCTATTAGGCAGCTGGTGGGCCTGCCAAACCTTTAAATCGATTTATCTCCGTTAATATGGCTCTAATCGCAAAAAGAGGGGTGTTCAGATGCTCGAAATTTTTATACCCGGATTTCCCAGTATAAAATAATACAAAATCCTCTATTAGGCAGCTGGTGGGCCTGCCAAACCTTTAAATCGATTTATCTCCGTTAATATGGCTCTAATCGCAAAAAGAGGGGTGTTCAGATGCTCGAAATTTCCATACCCGGATTTCCCAGTATAAAATAATACAAAATCCTCTATTAGGCAGCTGGTGGGCCTGCCAAACCTTTAAATCGATTTATCTCCGTTAATATGGCTCTAATCGCAAAAAGAGGGGTGTTCAGATGCTCGAAATTTTTATACCCGGATTTCCCAGTATAAAATAATACAAAATCCTCTATTAGGCAGCTGGTGGGCCTGCCAAACCTTTAAATCGATTTATCTCCGTTAATATGGCTCTAATCGCAAAAAGAGGGGTGTTCAGATGCTCGAAATTTTTATACCCGGATTTCCCAGTATAAAATAATACAAAATCCTCTATTAGGCAGCTGGTGGGCCTGCCAAACCTTTAAATCGATTTATCTCCGTTAATATGGCTCTAATCGCAAAAAGGGGGGTGTTCAGATGCTCGAAATTTTTATACCCGGATTTCCCAGTATAAAATAATACAAAATCCTCTATTAGGCAGCTGGTGGGCCTGCCAAACCTTTAAATCGATTTATCTCCGTTAATATGGCTCTAATCGCAAAAAGAGGGGTGTTCAGATGCTCGAAATTTTTATACCCGGATTTCCCAGTATAAAATAATACAAAATCCTCTATTAGGCAGCTGGTGGGCCTGCCAAACCTTTAAATCGATTTATCTCCGTTAATATGGCTCTAATCGCAAAAAGGGGGGTGTTCAGATGCTCGAAATTTCTATACCCGGATTTCCCAGTATAAAATAATACAAAATCCTCTATTAGGCAGCTGGTGGGCCTGCCAAACCTTTAAATCGATTTATCTCCGTTAATATGGCTCTAATCGCAAAAAGAGGGGTGTTCAGATGCTCGAAATTTTTATACCCGGATTTCCCAGTATAAAATAATACAAAATCCTCTATTAGGCAGCTGGTGGGCCTGCCAAACCTTTAAATCGATTTATCTCCGTTAATATGGCTCTAATCGCAAAAAGGGGGGTGTTCAGATGCTCGAAATTTTTATACCCGGATTTCCCAGTATAAAATAATACAAAATCCTCTATTAGGCAGCTGGTGGGCCTGCCAAACCTTTAAATCGATTTATCTCCGTTAATATGGCTCTAATCGCAAAAAGGGGGGTGTTCAGATGCTCGAAATTTTTATACCCGGATTTCCCAGTATAAAATAATACAAAATCCTCTATTAGGCAGCTGGTGGGCCTGCCAAACCTTTAAATCGATTTATCTCCGTTAATATGGCTCTAATCGCAAAAAGAGGGGTGTTCAGATGCTCGAAATTTTTATACCCGGATTTCCCAGTATAAAATAATACAAAATCCTCTATTAGGCAGCTGGTGGGCCTGCCAAACCTTTAAATCGATTTATCTCCGTTAATATGGCTCTAATCGCAAAAAGGGGGGTGTTCAGATGCTCGAAATTTTTATACCCGGATTTCCCAGTATAAAATAATACAAAATCCTCATTAGGCAGCTGGTGGGCCTGCCAAACCTTTAAATCGATTTATCTCCGTTAATATGGCTCTAATCGCAAAAAGAGGGGTGTTCAGATGCTCGAAATTTTTATACCCGGATTTCCCAGTATAAAATAATACAAAATCCTCTATTAGGCAGCTGGTGGGCCTGCCAAACCTTTAAATCGATTTATCTCCGTTAATATGGCTCTAATCGCAAAAAGGGGGGTGTTCAGATGCTCGAAATTTTTATACCCGGATTTCCCAGTATAAAATAATACAAAATCCTCTATTAGGCAGCTGGTGGGCCTGCCAAACCTTTAAATCGATTTATCTCCGTTAATATGGCTCTAATCGCAAAAAGGGGGGTGTTCAGATGCTCGAAATTTTTATACCCGGATTTCCCAGTATAAAATAATACAAAATCCTCTATTAGGCAGCTGGTGGGCCTGCCAAACCTTTAAATCGATTTATCTCCGTTAATATGGCTCTAATCGCAAAAAGAGGGGTGTTCAGATTGCTCGAAATTTTTATACCCGGATTTCCCAGTATAAAATAATACAAAATCCTCTATTAGGCAGCTGGTGGGCCTGCCAAACCTTTAAATCGATTTATCTCCGTTAATATGGCTCTAATCGCAAAAAGGGGGGTGTTCAGATGCTCGAAATTTTTATACCCGGATTTCCCAGTATAAAATAATACAAAATCCTCATTAGGCAGCTGGTGGGCCTGCCAAACCTTTAAATCGATTTATCTCCGTTAATATGGCTCTAATCGCAAAAAGGGGGGTGTTCAGATGCTCGAAATTTTATACCCGGATTTCCCAGTATAAAATAATACAAAATCCTCTATTAGGCAGCTGGTGGGCCTGCCAAACCTTTAAATCGATTTATCTCCGTTAATATGGCTCTAATCGCAAAAAGGGGGTGTTCAGATGCTCGAAATTTTTATACCCGGATTTCCCAGTATAAAATAATACAAAATCCTCTATTAGGCAGCTGGTGGGCCTGCCAAACCTTTAAATCGATTTATCTCCGTTAATATGGCTCTAATCGCAAAAAGGGGGGTGTTCAGATGCTCGAAATTTCTATACCCGGATTTCCCAGTATAAAATAATACAAAATCCTCTATTAGGCAGCTGGTGGGCCTGCCAAACCTTTAAATCGATTTATCTCCGTTAATATGGCTCTAATCGCAAAAAGAGGGGTGTTCAGATGCTCGAAATTTTTATACCCGGATTTCCCAGTATAAAATAATACAAAATCCTCTATTAGGCAGCTGGTGGGCCTGCCAAGACTCTGCGTTAAATCGATTTATCTCCGTTAATATGGCTCTAATCGCAAAAAGAGGGGTGTTCAGATGCTCGAAATTTTTATACCCGGATTTCCCAGTATAAAATAATACAAAATCCTCTATTAGGCAGCTGGTGGGCCTGCCAAACCTTTAAATCGATTTATCTCCGTTAATATGGCTCTAATCGCAAAAAGAGGGTGTTCAGATGCTCGAAATTTTTATACCCGGATTTCCCAGTAT